>NW_026925758.1:0-22500 GCF_032062105.1 Saccostrea cuccullata
AAATCCTAGTAGAGAAATGAGAATTTAGCTGTTTTATTTATTTTCTTGTTTTTTCCTACTTTTTTCAGCCCAAATGATATTGAAATACTTTAAAAGGTTGAACAATTAGTCTACTAGTTTATTATACGTCTGTCTTTTTTAAAATAGAAAAAAAAAATCCTGCATGCAGATTAATAGAGGAGAACGGAAGACCTTATTTGTTGCTGTAGCAACAAGAGTTTCTAGTTGAGCTTATTTTCGTATGTTAAAAAATTAATTTTTCGTGTAACTTTTGCGATATAACTCGTGACTTATAAGTTTTCTTGCTATTGAATCCAACCCTTTCAAATATCTTTTTTACACTCTCAAGAGAATTTGAAATAAATTAAAATTGTAAAGATTAAGATCTCAGAAAATTAAAAAAAAAAAAAAAGGTAAATTTGTCAATTGTGTCCAACCACATGAGTGAAAATTGGATGCGAAGTTTTCATTTGTCTCCGTTAGATTCACTGTAGAAATACGACATCGTATTTTGAGGTTGCGCCACGTTGTCATTCCGTTGCTTACGAAATCATTGACAATTAATTCAAAGTGTAAAACTCTTCGTTTGCTGTGGATCCTTAATAGTTTCGATTTATGGCGCTAGTCAACAAACTTTTCAATAACCCCTCAGATATATACAATTATATGACACGTTAAGCTCATGAAATGACACATTGTTCACTCTTTTAAGCTATGTTTCTACAAGGTATAATTTTTATTTAAAAATGATGGATTGCTTAATTTATTAAAGGTACAATTGTAGTGAATGTTACTGATGAAAAAAAATGCTTGAGAAAGTGTCAAGTGGAGACTTTCCTTAAATAAAATAATCAGTCTAAAGAATTTCTTGAATTTAACAACTGAAAAACATGTACAAGAAAGTAAAATTCATTTTATTAATTGGTAGGGTTTTGAAATAAAAAAAAATGATGACTAGTCTATCCTATTCTCGAACCATTCTGGCATCATTTCTCCTGGAGATCTGAGGAAATGATAATTTATTAATAAATTCATGAAAGATCATGTCAGCGTTTATGTTCTTATCCGTCAGTAAAGATCAAGGTTCCTGAAAAACATTACAATATGCATATAGTTTCGCGAAATAACGCGGAAATTACGCATTTATTCGCAAAGTTTTCGCGTTATAACGCAAAAGTTATATGTTATATCGCGAAAGTTTCGCGAAAGTTTCGCGAAATATCACGAAAGTTTCGCGTTATATCGCGAAAGTTTCACGTTATAACGCGAAAGTTACGCGTTATATCTCCAAAGCTTTGCGTTATATCGCGAAAATTTTGCGTTATAACACGAAATTTTTATTTTTTTTAACCTTCGTTGGAAATAATGTTGCAGCTGTTGCAGAAAAATACATAACCAAACTATTGATTGTTATAAAGTATGGACTCAAAATAGGTAGGTTTCTGGGGGGGGGGAACTCTTAAGTTTTTACTCAAGTTGAATCACAAATCCTTAGAAAATACTTAGCTTATATTTTTCTCAAATCGCATTTCTCGAAACAAACTCAATCAAGTCTCAGCTAAGTTCATTTTTTTCTCAACTGAGTTTTTTTCAACGTCACCTAAGCGGCTTTACTCCTTACTTCCGGTTGTAGTATCCAATGTAAATAATCGTCTGCAACACTTGAGAGCGCCAAAAAAAAATCGAAGTACTCAGAAGTACAGAGAGCCAGGCTCATTAATAATAATAAAAATAATAATAACTAGAGCAAAGCTCGTTGCAAAGCAACGAGTAGGTCTTCCGTCCAGTTTCGACCGGAAATGACGTTCACAGGAGAAAGCAATGCGTTAAGACACCTCCAGTGACATTAAGAGGCAATCCACTGTAAATCAGGCAGGTTTGTATTGATAGGCGGCACATCGAATGTGACGAATATTTGAAATTTTATTGAAAACAACATCAATGTAGTCCAAATGGAATAATGTAATCGAAGATTTGTTTTAAAGTTGCTTATTTATAGTCTGTCCCACCAAGTTACTGTAAGCACTTTTCGCATAAAATCTCAAGATATATAAATACCTTGGCTTTCAACCCAGTTCCGATCAATAGATCATTTTTTTTCCAACCTTCCACCGTTTATCCGAACCCTCGAGGTCAACCAGTGTATACACACGGCGGCAAATTCAAAGTCTACGGAGATTTAACATTGTCAAAATGGCCACCACTTCGGAAGGGGATCATCCATTGTTCGTAATTTTTCGTACGTCGTCGTCAGTAAGGAAATGACGTCACACACGTTCGGGAGTGCTCAATGGTTATCGACGTCCGAAAAACCTATAACGCCCGAGACTTCCAAGTATATATTTATACTACAAGAAATATTACTTTTTCAACAAACTTTCATACCCAGACTGAGACCCAAAGGACCAAAGATTCATAAAAGGGTTAGTCACTGCATAAAGGCAAAGAGGTATGACTCAATTCATACATAACATTTCGATAGAATAATCGAGGCTAGGCTACTGAAAATTTAGCTCAAGTAAAATTAGTTTTATAATTTAAAGCCAACACGTATAACATTAGGAGATCAATCAAAGTAATATCACTAGGATTAAGATTTTTAAAAATTATAATTGCTGCCTTACCTTAACGTTTCACTTTAGCTTTCCTTATAAATCCAACTCCTTTAAGTTTGTTAAAAAACTGTAACACACGGTCAAAATAAGTCATATTATCGTTTCTATGTCACAGTATGTGAACAAGTGATGTCCTCACATGCACATGCCACAGTATTTCTTGACTTTGTTATACTTCCAACTCTTTGAACACATAAATCCTTCGTTGATATTTTCATTTTTAATCTCAGTGCAAAACAACGTTTGTTGTCTGCATCAATTAAACTACGTCACCAATGAATTTTGACCTTGCCCTTCCAAACCTTCCTGTAATGTATCGGTGTTAGGTAAATTCAGACCCAGGATATACATTTTTGTTTACCTTAAATATAACAGAATGCCAAAATTTAAAATATTCCTATACACATAAAATTAAAATACATAACACAAGTGTGAAGGATTATGATTTTTAAAAATATATTATAATTTTTTTCCTTTCCCTATTTCAATAAAAAAAATTTAACAGAAAGCCTTTTAATTTTTATGAGTTTTCAGAACAAAAATTTTCATTGCAGGAATCTGAATAGCTGCCTGGTGCAACTACAAGATAGAAAAGCACAAACATGTACATTATACATATAAAGCCATAAGTACCTGCAGATACATATATATTGAAGGTATGAAATAATGCAGGTTTCTTGAGTTTAATTTTTGAGTCCCAGCAATTTTTTTTCCTTTTGTATTTGTAAATTTTTAAAGTAAGTTTATTCATTGACAGTTCCCTAGTACGCAAACATACATATATGCCTATATCATATACCTAGTAGTGTATCAGCTCTGATACAGATGTTTTGGACTAGGTGAGTCAGTGCCTTGTAAGGCCAAAAAAATAATTATCTTGTTTCCTGCTACCAGCCTGAAAAAAAATTGGGTAGGTAGGCAGGAAAATTATTTTTAATTTTTTAATTTCTTTTTATTTTCGATATGAACTAATACAAAACCAAATTAAACATGCCATAGACCAATATATTCATTACAAATTAAAATTTGTCTTTTGATGCATGACTCAAGTGGTATGTTATGAAAGTCTATATTTAAAACAAATACATGTAGTATCATAAAATATCACTTGAATATACATTATTTTTTCCAGTTTTGGAACATGAAATTACAGAAATTCCAGATTTTTTCCGAAACTTAAAAAACTTTAGGGTCAGGTGCAAGGTAACAGGAAACAAGACTATTATTTTTTTGGGGCCTAAGTAGAGCTGTCTCGCCCTCGAGGCTGAGATATCTCTGTCTCGGCCCATTGTCAAGGGGCTGTCTCACCCACAAATGTCAAATCATTATTTCTGTTTATTTGTGTAAATTAAGAATAAAATTCATATTTAAGTAATATAAGTAAGAGATTTTATATCAAAAATTTGATATAAATTCTTTAAAAATTATTTATTCATGGTAGAATATTGAGAAAATTGTTTTTAAAATTGTAAAATACTTTGGAATCATTTTATTATACCTGTCTAAAATAGGCAAAGTAATTTTGAAATACTTTAACAGTAAAACTCATTTAGTACGAACACAGATATTGCGAATTCACAGATATAGCAAGGTAACCTTGGATCCCCAGCTATGTAAATGTAATGAATTCCTTATACGGATAAACAAATTGTGGTTATAGATAAGTATTTCCATAGGTCCCATTGACTTTTCTTAAACAGAGTTTTACTATATCAGGTAAACATTTTGACTTTTTACAAGACCTTTCTGAGAACTTCAAACAACCTTAAAGGATATTGAGAAGTTATAAACATTATCATGATAAAATGAAAACTTTTGCATGAAGAGATTTAATTTTTCAAAATTCATTTTGAGATTCTGAATTAAATTATAAATTAAAGAGTTATCCTTCTTGGCTGAGGATCCAAGTACCTTAAACAAGTCTTGTAAAATTATAATTGCTTGAAACATAAAACAGTTTTAGATTATAGGATAACCAGTTTGTTTGAACTGTTTTCATTGTTTTATTAAGTAAAATTTAAAAATATTTTAAAAGATAAATGAATTGTTTGTCCTATATTTAAGGATATTAGATCAAAATCAGAAGAATAAATGTCTATAAAAGTTAAGCGCCCACTGATGCTGGAGTCCATGCTGTAGAAAAGACATGAAACAGAAGTGAGAAAATGTCGACATCAGTCATTTATGACTGAAGATGGAGATTGTCTCTTTTCTAAAATTTCCGAGGAAAATGGTGTTGTCTGGCTCATCCAATGATCACTCCATTTGCAGACTACCAGGTAATCTTTGGTTTTGTCAATACTTTGTGCCTGAAAAAAAAAAATGATAAAACATTTTAATTCGTCATAAAGATTTCACTTTTCAGTGCATAAAAAATACTTTTTAAATTGTGCAAAGTGAAATTTAAAGATACAATACAAATTCAGATTGGCTCATCATATTAATATGAAATGTTTACTTATTAAAAATACCTATACTTGGTCAATTCTCATTTTCAGGTTCCAATCTGAAGTATACATAGGAAGAGCAAAATCTTTCTCATTCATGTAAACACTTACTACCTGTGATCCAGAAGAATGTCCTGATTGTTTAGTCCAACATAAGATGGATTTCAATACGACACGTTATTCTGAAAATTGAGTGAACAGTTCTCTTAATGCAGGCATGTCTTTGTTACAATATCTCTGAGCTCTGTATGGTCATCAAAACTTTGGACTCTTGTGAATTATTCAACCTATAAAAACATAATTTTATAAGTAATAAAAGTATAATCAAATATTCTATGCTTCAGTTATAATTACATTTTTTTATTAATGTTTGTTTATTCCTTAAAATGGTGAGATTGTGCAGTATTAAAGGTGCTTAGACACAGATTTGCAGTTATTATTTTCTCAAATTTTCTGTAAAATATCACGACTTATATGACAAGAGGCTCATGAGCCACATAACTTATAATTACCTGGATAGCTTTGACCATGCAGTTCTTTACCAGATTTCCCCCTTGTTATACCTTTTGTGACCCAACCTAACCCATGTGGTCATAATTTGAACAATTTAAAATCTACACTACCCCACAATGATTTTGCCTAAGTTTCAGCTTTGCTTGCCTAGTACCGGTAATTCCCAAGAAGTTTTTTATTTATAGATTTTCTTGTATATTTCAATGTAAAACTTGGGTTCCCTATTGTGGTCCCACCCTACCCCAGGGGTCAGAATTTAAATAATTCAGAATCTACACCACCCCATGATGCTTCTACATAAGTTTCAACTTTTCTGGCCCAGTGGTTCTCGCAAAGAAGATTACGAATGCTGAGGGAAAAATATACACTTGAAAGATAAGAGGGAAAATTGTAACATGTATACACATCTGACAGGTGCTCAGAGCTTCAACAAGAGGCCCATGGGCGGCCAGGGCCACATCGCTCACCTGAGCACTGTGGCTAGGAAAAAAGTAGAATTGGTTTATTATTGAAAAGCTTAAATCCAAAAGTAGTCCCATGACCAATCACGGCTTTGCTATTCTCAAGAAGAAGATTTTTAAGGAATTTTCCTATATATTTCTATGTTAAACTTTGGTCGGCCATTGTGGCCCATCCCTACCCCCAGGGGTCATGATTTGAACAAACTTGAATCTACACGACCTGAGGATGCTTCCATATAAATATGATCAATTATGGCTTTGCTATTCTTGAGAAGAAGATTTTTAAAGAATTATCCTATATATTTCTATGTTAAACTTTGCTCGGCCATTTTGGCCCCGCCCTATCCCAAGGGGTCATGATTTGAACAAACTTGAATCTACACTACCTGAAGATGTTTTCCCATAATGTCTTTCCTGGCACAGTGGTTCTTGAGAAGAAGATTTTTTAAACATGCCAACAAATTTTCATTAATTCCCAATTATCTCCCCTTGAATGAGGACGTGGCCCTTCATTTGAACAAATTTGAATCCCCTTTACCCAAGGATACTTTGGTTGAAATTGGCCCAGCGGTTCTTGAGAAGATGTCGAAAATGTGAAAAGTTTACGGACAGACAGCTAGACAGACAGACGGACGCCGGACAAAATGTGATCAGAAAAGCTCACTTGAGCCTTCGGCTCAGGTGAGCTAAAAATCATTCGCAATACATCTATTTAAAAAAGACAGGATATTTTGAAGATCTTGAACATTATAGTAAACTTACTGCTTTTGTTATGCATATCATCTTTACTTTAGCCAAAGGTTTCTGGTCTGCTTCTCTCCTTATACCTGTATACTGCAGTGGCTAAACCAAGCTTAACATTGCTGAAAGAAGAGAAAGTGTCATAAAGAGTACAGGACATCAATTTCGTTATAAACTATAGTGTTTCAAGAAACACATATGTCACCTGCTTTAAGTTGAAATCATCATAAATAATTACCGTATAAGCAGAATTTTTAGTGAGGATTTAATTTTGGCATTATTAGCGAGGGTGCCGAGATCGCTAAAATTGAAAATCGCAAAAATTAATTGCGTTCTATTTGCAATTGCTTATTTAGTGGGGATTTTGAAATCGCTAAAATTACATCTCACTAAAAATAAAATACCAATTTTTTAGGTAAAATCGCTAAATTTGCGTCTCACTAAAATTTCCACTTATACGGTATTTATCATTTTACATGTGTTACATGTTTCAAAGCAATTGTCACATTGCACAATCCACTTTGTGGGATTCCATCCCAATGTATTTTCATAATATTCATGATATTTAAGATATCAGTTTGTGTGGTTTACTGAATATCATACAGTTTAAAAGAACAGTTTTATGAGCTCATAAACATGTATATAATTAATGTTAATTATCAACACCCATCACTGAATATTCAAAAGTCTTTAGTTAATTTAAATTTTCTGGGGTATCTTTGTAAAGTAGGTCAAAGTTCAAGTCAACCAAATACAGTACTAGCAAATAAGGACAACTATATAAACAAATTTCTTTGATGTACTCAGACTGACCCATTAAAACTGTCCCAACCCAATAATTTTTTCAGCACTTTGAATTTTTGATTTTTTTAAAAAAATTTGTTTATTTATTAAAAATGGATACTGTTTCCTTTTAAAATTGTGGACTCTTTTAGATTATTTTTTTTTAATGATAAATATTTCATATGTCTATATATCCAGTGTGTATTGAAAATATTAATAAATTTCTGAGTCTGAAATTTTTTAATGACACTTTGATATCAATTTGATCAATACCATTAAGCCAGAAAAAAAGATACCTACCTACCCATCTTGAAAAATGTGTGTCAGAGTACATCAAACAAAAATAATTTAATTATGGCCTACGGTTTTTAAAAACAAGTACTTTAAATAAAAATCTAGGAATTAAGGAAATAGAAATTTTCAAATTAAGTTCACATTTGAGCAGTACAGGACTTTACAGAAAAAATGATGCTGTTGAGGCCATGTGCAGCTTTAAAATAGTCTTGCCCTCTCCCAACTCAGGATTAGGTAAGGTAGGTAGATGAGAAAATTATTCTCAGAAAAAGTAATTATAAATTTTAAATAATTTATTCTCCAGAATACAAAAAAAGTTAATTGCTTCCTGGAGATTTAAAAAAAGAAGTTTTGAGTCACTTTAGCCAGTTGGTTGGGACAGGGCAATCAAAATTTTTTTTTGAGATGACCATATGAGACTGAGAATTTGAACTCTGAACATGTGCATGACAGCTAGTATTAATGGAAAATTCCCTCTGATGTTACATGTATATCAATTTTATTTTAAAGACTGTACTCAGATGAAATGATTCAGCCTATCTAAACTTCTTATGCTGATCAAATTATACAGACATGTTCTTTAATTTATTTTTTCTGTTTCCTTTCATGAATATGCTACATATATAATTACTTTCTCATTTTCTGAAACAGTTCATACATATTCATCTACCTTATGCCTGGTTCTGCTAATTAATTCATCAATAGGCATGCATGTACATAAATGTCCATTAAAGAACTCGATCAATCCAAAGACTTGATGAAAAAATACATGCACATTTTAATATTATAAAAAAGTTTTGAAAAATATTCCAAAATGTGTTATCTATTGAAAACTCTGTTTTGAAGTCCCCAGGGTGTTGACACTACACATAAATGAAAAAATAAAAATGCACTTTTGATCTCTAGCTTGTTATTTATTTGCCAAATGCATGTATACTCATGAAATGATATAAATTGAAAATGAAAGTAGGAACAAATTTTTTTAAACTTTAGTTACTATGTTAACTACCTGTTATTTTCTTTTTTGGTATCATTTAACCTAATTGTATAACCATATCCGTGTTCTTTTATAATCATAGAAACACCCCTTAACATTTTTCACACATGGGCTTACATACAGACCGTTACAGAACACTAACGGTAAACCATTGAGCACTAACAACAAGAGAGCTGTTGTTCTAATCAGACTAATGTCAGCAATATCACGCGTTTTGAAATATACATATTCTTAGCATTTGTAGACACTTCTTTCTTGTGTGCATATAAGCTAGTAAAACAACAACAGCTACAAAAAAAAACCCATAGAATAAATAAACAACTTACGTTTAAAACACTGGGCCTGGCGAGCTTGCATCATCATGTCAACAGCCATTATCCACAAGTTGTACTTCGTTAGATTCGGATTATTTTCTCGTAGTTTATAATTAAATTTGTTAAATGCTGTTAAAATTTATTTTAATTCAAAGTAAAAGTTAAATTATCAATAAAAGCAATTTAAATTACTTCCTTTAATTTTTAACGATTTTTTGGAAATTTACTTTGCAAAGAACGACTACTCCCTTCGAAAACTGGTTCCCGGCCCCTTAATCTAGACGCTAATGGACGAGTTTACCATGTTAAATCTCCGTAGACTTTGAATTTGCCGCCGTGTGTTTACACTGGTTGACCTCGAGGGTTCGGATAAATGGAGGAAGGTTGGAAAAAAAATGATCTATCAATCGGAACTGGGTTGAAGGCCAAGGTATTTATATATTTTGAGATACTATGCGAAAAGTGCTTACAGTAACTTGGTGGGACAGACTATAGTAAAATATCCTTTTGTTTCGTGTTCTTGAATTCCCCTATGTAAACCATTGAATTTAGGTCAGAAAAAACGAACTGTAATTTCCAATACTTATATAACAGGACTATAATTCACGCTGAACTAAATCTAGAAATATTTCGTCTTTCAGTTTCAAAAAAAAAAATTGGTGGGCAAAACACTTTTGATGGTAGTTTTCTGTCAAAATATATAGACGTTTTAAAGAAATTTTGCGATGTAAGAGTTACCTTCCGTGGCATCGGTAAATCTGCTAAACACCTTACTATCGAAATCCTAGTGAAATATTTAGAATATATACAGAAAATAAAAATATTTAACAAAAACTTACTTCTTTATTTTCAACATAGTATTCATTTTCGCCTCCAAACGTAATATTTAGATTAAGATTGGCAGTATTATTCAGGTTGAATCCACGTTTCCATTGATGTATCAGTGACGTCATACACCTGACTAATATTGCGTCACAATTAAATAGTTACAAGTTTTCCAAAGAAGTTTGTAAAGTCTTTGCATAAAAGCGCAAATAAAACGATTAAAAATAAATAATTTCTCTTCTTCTGTTCAATTACACTGTACTTTTCAGAGTGCATTATCCTACATGTTAAATAACCATATATTTTTATATAACATTTTTGAATACGTTTTCCTATTATATCACAAATGTAATAAGTTTCGCTATAAACCCTGAAAAATGCCGAGTCACACCGGAAACAGTTATGTCAACCCTCGTCGGAATCAGTTATGTCACTATTTCGATCACGTTCACGTGTTTTTACGTTACGCATTTTTGCTCGGGTTCGAGATGTTATGACGTCGGTTGCTAAGCAAATGTAAACAACGGAGCGTTATTCTTAACGTCAAAAAAGCATTTCTGGATTATTTGTGAAAATTTCAACGATTTTTAATGATTTAATTTTTTTTTTAATTTTAAAAATGTCATATAACATATACCACATGGCTTCTCGGGCGACTATACCAGAATATTTGCCCCTCGGTGACAGGAAAGCCCTGGAGTGTTATGTCACCCTCTGCCTTCGGCATCGGGTGACATAACACTCCAGGGCTTTCCTGTCACCTCGGGGCAAATATTCTGGTATGTCACCCTCGAAGCCATGTGATATATGTATAATATAGGCTAAAATGTATTTTTTTCACGGGCGACGTCTCAGCTAGAAGTCCCTTTTGAAAGGTAATTTTGTACATGTCCGAGAACTAATTTTTTAAACTGATTTACTAGGCTATGCGTACAAATAATTAATTGTTTATATTGAATATTTCGTATAAAATTGGGATGTGAGCTTTTCTGATCACATTTTGTCCGTCGTTCGTCCGTCCGTCCGTTCCGTCCGTCTGTAGACTTTTCACATTTTTGACTTCTTCTCAAGAACCACTTGGCCAATTTTGACCAAACTTGGTACAAAGCATCCTTGGGTAAAGGGGAATTAAAATTTTTAAAATGAAGGGACATATCCCCTCGCAAGGGGAGATAATCAAGAAAAGACAAAAATAGAGTGGGGTCATTAAAAATCTTCTTCTCAAGAACCATTGGGCCAGTAAAGCTGAAACTTATGTGGAAGCATTCTGGGGTAGTGTAGATTCTAAATTGTTCAAATCATGACCCACGGGGGATGGGTGGGGCCACAATGGGGAATCAAAGTTTTACATAAAAATATATAGGAAAAATCTTTGAAAATCTTCTCAAGAACCACTGGGCCAGAAAAGCTGAAACTCATGTGGAAGCACCCTGGGGTAGTGTAGATTCTAAATTATTCAAATCATGACCCCTTAGGGTAGGGTGGGGCTACAATGGGGAATCAGAGTTTTACATAGAAATATATAGGAAAAATCTTTGAAATACTTCTTCTCAAGAACCACTGGGCCAAAAAAGCTGAAACTTATGTGGAAGCACCCTGGTATAGTGTAGATTCTAAATTGTTCAAATCATGACCCCCGGGGGAAGGGCGGGGCCACAATAGGGAATCAAAGTTTTACATAGAAATATATAGGAAAAATCTTTGAAATACTTCTTCTCAAGAACCACTGGGCCAAAAAAAATGAAACTTATGTGGAAGCATCATGGTATAGTGTAGATTCTAAATTGTTCAAATCATGACCCCTGGGGGAAGGGCGGGGCCACAATGGGGAATCAAAGTTTTATATAGAAATATATAGGAAATATCTTTGAAAATCTTCTTCTCAAGAATTACTGGGCCAGAAAAGCTGAAACCTCATGTGGAAGCATCCTGGTATAGTGTAGATTCTAAATTGTTCAAATCATGACCCCCGGGGGGAAGGGCGGGGCCACAATGGGGAATCAAAGTTTTATATAGAAATATATAGGAAAAATCTTTGAAAATCTTCTTCTCAAGAACCACTGGGCCAGAAAAGCTTAAACTTATGTGAAAGCATTCTGGGGTAGTATAGATTTTAAATTATTCAAATCATGACCCCTGAGGGAAGGGAAGGGCAACAATAGGGAATATCTAAGTTTTACATAGAAATATATAGGAAAAATCTTTGAAAATCTTCTTCTCAAGAACCACTGGGCCAGAAAAGCTGAAACTTATGTGCACATGGAAGGATCATGGGGTAGTGTAGATTTCAAAGTGTCTAAATTATTATTGGTGGGGTAGGGTGGGGATGCATTATGTATTACAAGGGAGAAATCTGGTAAAGAACCGAATGGTCAAAGCTTCTCAGGTGAGCGATTTGGCCCATGGGCCTCTTGTTTTAAATTTTTTCTTAAAATTAAAAACCTTGAGCAGAGGATTTGTAAAACTGAAAATAAAATAAATCCTGGCCTTAGATATGTAATTAGTTCATTAGCATATTAACCAGGAGCAAAGGATAAGATGTTCAAAGAATTCATGCAATTCACTATATAATCATTAGAGCCCCACCCTAAAAAAAGAACCACTGACCCTGGGGCCATAAAATTCACAATCTTGGTAGAGGCACGCTTGCTCATCATAACTATGGACTTAGTTAGTTTATTTAATACCCAGGAGCAGAGAAGATTTTCAAAGAATTCAATCACATGTATTTTCACTATATAATCAATAGAGCCCCGCCCTAACACTAGAACCCCTGACCCTGGGGCCATAAAATTCACAATTTTGGAAGAGGCACACTTGCTCATTATAACTATGTACTTAGTTGGTTTATTTAATACCCAGGAGCAGAGAAGATTTTCAAAGAAATAATGCATTTTCACTACCTACTTATTTAGCCCCGCCCAAGCACTAGAACCCCTGACCCCAGGGCCATGAATTTCACAATTTTGGTAGAGGACTCATTGCTGATTACAATCATGCAAACAGTTTGACTGCTTGATGTCCAGGAGTAAAGAAGAAGATTTTTAAAGATTGCATTAATTTTAGTGGTTTTGGCCCCACCCCTCAGACCCCAGGGGGCAGGGACCATGAAATTCACAATTTTTGTTCCCCTTCATCCATAGATGCTGTATACAAAATTTGGTTGAAATTGGTTTAGCGGTTTCAGAGAAGAAGCTGAAAATGGTCAAATGTTAACACACGACGAACGACGGACGACGTCGGACAAACACGGATGGCAATAGGTCACCTGAGTGACTCAGGTGACCTAAAAACGGACACCGATGTTTTCGTAAAATTAAAAACAAAAAAATTAAGTATATTTTTTTTAATAAAACAAAAACCTCATTTACATACCAGATAATTTGTACGCACACAAACTCTCGCATATATACCACTGTTTTTATGTTTTGTCAATAAATATTTGTTTTTAACTTGGTATTGCTCTTTTCTTCACAATATTAAACAAGAAGTTCTGACGTACTCCATGTATATTGTTCGTGTAATTGAAATACATTTTTACACACAGAGAAGTTTTATACAACAAACCTGTTAGCTCTTAAAAGGATGCTGTGTTAAAATACACATCTTATCAACATTGATATTATTCCTGCGAAACTGAAATTTTCATAACACATGGGTAAAGGTGCAAAGGAAAAATATATTACAAATTTGAAGACTGTGATCAGTGATATAAATGATCAACCGTCTCTAATATGAATATAATGGCAGTTTGCATGTTTTGCAATGGGAAACCCAAAATATGTGTAGGATGAAAAAGTAATAGAAGCACAACGGCGAAATGTAATAAAGATTCTATGAAAATTTTGTTCAGTGGTGTTAGAGGAGTTGCGGATAAGTGATGGGTATACCTAAAGTGTAACAAACAGATGGACAGAAAATCATGATTAATAAATTCCCTTCCGCTTTTCAAGCAGTGGGTATAAAAGAGGACTAATGTAGGCAGGCAAGCATTATGGCCCATGCATTTTTTTGCTATTCAATGTCTCTGAACGTCTTTCTCGATCAAGATTGTTCCAACTCAAAAAAATGTGAAACAGTTGTCTGTATTTAAAAACACAGATATAATAATAATTAATACATGTAATATTGTTCACTCACTTAACCTCCCGATCAAAGATTTTATTTACACCATGTTCAACTCCCATGAGTGCTTTCAGTACTTTGATTTTCTGATGCATTTGCAGAATATTTCTAGTTTTTGAAACCGATCCCGATTGAAATAAAACCGATCCCGATTGAAAATAATGCAAAATGTGTAAAGTTATAAAACCAAAGACAACTGCCACCCATGTAAAAAAAATAAATCAAGTAATTTTTTGGCCATATTACAACAAAAGAGCCAAATTTAACATTACAATTATAGTATTTCCTTCTTTTTATAATTCCGGCCGGGATCGGTTTAATTGTGAAAAATTGTAAAACATAGGTAAATTTGACTCCTTTTATTTCTCTCAATATACGGGTGCCAACTGATTTTATTGAGTGACTCAAAAATTTGTACTTTGTATTCATAATAACATGAGAAAAAAAATCTGTCATTGAAATGTATTGAGTTTTATAACGTAATGAAAATTGGATAATGAATTCAAAAAGTTACTTGCTAAACTCAATTTTGGACCACATATTTTTTTTCTAAAGAAATATAAATTGGAGTCTTATTCATTACTAAAATTAAAGATAAGAGTCTATGGTATAAATAATATTGATAGACACATCCAGGTTTTGCGTATCTGGTACATATAAAACAAAATAAAAACGAAATAATTTTTTTTTACCCCCATGTTGACCTTTTTGCACTTAAAATTGAGCACTTACCAAAAATAGGACTAGAGGAGCACTAATTTTTTTTGATGTTGTCATGTGTAAACACTTGCTTAAATAGGTCTATATGCAAAAAATAATAAAAATCCATGACATGCGATGTGCCACCCATTGCCTGATTTTCAGTGGACTGCCTCTTAAGATTTTAAAGTTTTCAAATTTGCGTGAAAACCTGCAAAATAGGCTATTTTTGACTACTTCCGGTTTTCACCGGAAGTGATATCAAAGGATGGAAAATTTGGTTGGACGCTTATAGTGCCCTTACTTAACGAATAACATGTCAAAAAACCCGCAAAATTAGCATTTTCTGACTACTTCTGTTTTTACCGGAAGTGACGTCATTTGACGGATTAAGAAATTTTATCCTCATTTTCGGTTGACATTAAAGGCAAAAGTACTAAAGAAATTTGAAAAAATGAAATAAAACCATTTTATTCTATTTCTTTCGACGCAAGAGAGGAAGTTAAATTTTTCGACTACTTCCGGTTTACACCGGAAGTTATTGCAATGGATACGTTTTGTTGACGATTGTTATTGTTATTATAAGTTTTATTAGCCTTTATTCAAAATGATTAAATTTTTCAAAAAAATTTGTGAAATTTAATATCACTTCCTGTGTCGACCGGAAGTGACGGACGCAAAATCAAACGACGCCATGCATAACTCTAAGTGATGTTTTATCATCCCCGAAAATATCGTGATTCAATCTTGAGAAGAAGCTGCTTGGACAAAATGGCAATTTAAAAATAGAAAATCGGACGAAAAATGTGACCGGAAGTGATTTTTCAAAAAATAAAAAAAATGGTCTGGAGATATTATAACAATGCATCATTCCTGAAAAAATCTTTTAAATCGGTTCAGTAGTTTCCGAGAAATCACGTGTACTATGAAAAGGGAATAATAATAATAATAGGAAACAAGAAAAACAGTAAGGTCTTCCGAAGGAAGTCGGAAGACCTTAATAATAATAATAATAATAATAATAATAATACTTTATTTAAAGAAGGTAACCTGATTAGTGCAAGCACTTTTCTTCCCCAGGGCCTTCTGACAATTAACAATTTAAAGATACATAGTTATACACATACAGACATATTATAAATGTATACATAAATATACAAATACAATTAAACAGGAATCACAAATTATTCTGACATTGTTTAACATATTGTTTTACTTGTCTCTTGAAAGCATTAAGAGTTGGTGACATTTTTATGTGCACCGGTAAAGCATTCCATAATATGGTGCCAGAGTACTGGAATGAATTTTCAAAAAGTTTACATTTATGAATTGGCACACACAAATCAACATTGGATTCAGATCGAAGAGTATATTGGTTATTAATTTGAAATTTAATCATTTCATGTAAATAAGTAGGACAATAATTAAAGACGGATTTATATAACAATACATATTTATTTACAGTAAGCTGTTCATAAACAGTATCAAGTTTATCAAAAAGGGGTCTAGAGGGTGCATCAGGGGGATCATCTGAAATATACCTTGCAGCACGTTTTTGAAGTTTATGAACTCTGTCAAGATTTGATCTGGACGTATTTCCCCAAATTGTTAGGCAGTAATCAATGGTAGGCATAATGTATGCATTATAAAACAATTTACGTGTTTCGAGAGGCAGATATTTTTTAATTCTACGGAGTGCAGAAATTTTACGTGACAGAGTTTTACACACATGGTCGATATGTACATTGTATTGTAAAGAATTATCTAAATATACTCCAAGAATTTTTTCATGTGTTACATTGTCTAATTTCTGGTTCGAAACGTATAAAGGAAAATCATGGTCTAAGAATTTTGATCTCTTTTGATGTGTCCCTATTAACATGCATTTAGTTTTTGAGGCATTAAGTATCATTTGATTTTGAGTGCACCATTTTTCTATACAGGCAATATCCATTGATAATGAATTTACTCTAGATTGGGAATCTTTGCCGGAAGCATGTAAAGTGGCATCATCGGCAAACAAATCTATGTTTGAATTTTTGATATAAAGAGGAAGATCATTAATGTACATTAAAAACAGAAGAGGACCTAGTATAGACCCCTGTGGAACTCCCGCTGTGACTTGCTGATAAGAGGATTCTTTGTTAGACAGATGGACACTTTGAAGTCTGTCACTTAAATACGATCGAAACCAATGTAAAGTTATTTCATCAAAATTATAACATTGTAGCTTTTTAAGAAGAATTTCATGATTTACTAAGTCAAATGCCTTACTGAAGTCGAGAAAGACAGTACCAACAAGTTTGCCTTGGTCCATTTCATATAACCATTTATCTGTAATTTTTGTAAGGGCTGTTTGACATGAATGCAGTTCTCTGAAACCTGATTGAGATTCTATTAAAAGATCAAAGTCTGACAATAGTAATCGTACATATTTTGCCACATGTTTTTCTATAATTTTTGATAATGTGGGTAAAATAGAAATGGGCCTGTAGTTATTTGGATCTAGCTTGTTTCCCTTTCTATAAATAGGTGTAACTTTGGCAAGTTTAAAGCTTTTCGGGAAAATACCTGAAGTAATACTAGTATTTATTATATGGGTTACAGGTTTATGTATTATTTGTGCAGTAAGTTTTAATAAACGTGGACCGATGGTATCTACACCTGATGATTTAACAGAGTAGAATGGATTTCTAACATGAATCACGTTTATATTCTGATGAAAGAATTATTTTAAAACTATCAATATAAATGATAAGCCACTGACAGTGAGTTTTTCAATCCTAATACCACGGGCCGATTTTGTCAGAATCCGAATTAATCTGGCGCCGCAGCTGAATGTAAACAAATAGGCCAGTCTGGTTCCCTCTCCTGCTTTACCTCGTATGTGTAGAGAACTACGGTAACACTGATTATTAAAATTCCTTACGCTAATGAACTATGTTCTTTGACTTATGAAGTTTTCAAAGTCATTACTACTAATGTTTATTTTATATAGATAAAACTTCGTTTTATTTTTGTTGCTTTATTTAGCGTTTGTATTATCTCAAAAGCGGTTGAGAGTAAGAACTATATTTTTGCACGTAATGGCGACTATGGGGTCAACATCCTGCCTTGAACAGGATCACATAAGCTGGCAATTGCTCTTTGAGCAATAAGCCCGGCTAAAAATGGAAGACAACCAGACGATGTAACGTTGACCGGGTTTAAACTTGGCTCGGGGATGATTTTTCTACGTTGAATACTGAGATCTAAGATGTTGAATTTAGACCCTAGTCCGTTGAAAACTGAGCCGGGTCGTGGAATTTTGATCATGAAACCAGTTCTAAATTCAACAGCATAAAAGCACATATTTATGACATGGTTTTCACAACTGTGATTTAATCAATAGGCGTCGGGAAAGGGGGGGGGGGGGGTAGGGATGCTTAGCCCTCCTCCCACTTTTTAGCAAAGATATAAATAATTAATATAGACATTGAACAAAGTGAAATTGGTTTAACCCCCCCCCCCTTTCAACAGACACGTTACAGTGTAGTCAAAGAAAGAAGAGTAAGTCGTAGTGCTTGATAAAAAAAAATCGGATCCCTACACCCCCCCCCTTTACATGTAAATAGGATTTCGGGTTTTGACTACTAGTTTTGACAATGGATAAATTTTCTTTTCTATTTTTTTTTGTCAATTATTTTAAGAATTTGATTTTTTTTCTTTTTCAAATATCTACACAGAGAAAGTTCTCACAACCCAGCGGTATTCAAAGCTTTCGTTAAAGGTAAATGCAAAAGACATGTGAGAAATACAAATGACACTGCTCTCAGTATTATTCTACAAGACTTTAAGAAACACCTGTCAAGGAGAGGCTTCTCTGATACAGAAATAGATCCTATTATCACAGGAATAATTGGAACAGACAGAAATGATATCCTAAATAAAAGTAACGGCCAATTGGGACCCCACAATAAATTTGTTATGGTTACAAAAGTTATCGGATTAAAAAACGCATCTTAAAATACTGAAACGAAACGAAAACAGACACAAGATGCAAAGAAATATTTACCTCGAAACCAGTTAAAGCTTATAGCAAAGACAAAAGCAAAGGCGATTATGATATAATTTTTAGATCATGTTTACCACAAGAATACACTGCTAAGGTGGACCCCTGACGAGGTACTTAACACCACTTTTTAGGTAAACTCAGGTGACCTATTGCTATCTGTTTTCGTCCGTCGTAGTGCGTTAACATTTGAACATTTTCAGCTTCTTCTCTGCAACCACTGAACCAATTTCAACCAAATTTGGCACAAAGCATCTATGGGTGAGGTGAAGGGGAACAGAAATTGTGAATTTCGTGATCCCTGCCCCCCTAGGGCCTGAGGGGTGGGGCCAAAACCACTAAAATTAATGCAATCTTTGAAAATCGTCTTCTTTACTCCTGGACATCAAGCAGTCAAACTGTTTGCATGATTGTAATCAGCAATGAGTCTTCTACCAAAAATTCATGGCCCTGGGGTCAGGGGTTCTAGTGCTAGGGCGGGGCTAAATAAGTAGGTAGTGAAAATGCATTATTTCTTTTAAAATCTTCTTCTCTGCTCCTGGGTATTAAATAAACCAACTAAATGCATAGTTATGATGAGCAAGAGTGCCTCTACCAAAATTGTGAATTTTATGGCCCCAGGGTTAGGGGTTCTGGTGTAAGGGCGGGGCTCTATTGATAAGATTATATAGTGAAAATACATGAATTCTTTGAAAATCTTCTTCTCTGCTCCTGGGTATTAAATAAACTAACTAAGTACATAGTTATGATGAGCAAGAGTGCCTCTACCAAAATTGTGAATTTTATGGCCCCAGGGTCAGGGGTTCGTGTTTTAGGGTGGGGCTCTAATGATTATCTAGTGAAATGCATGAATTCTTTGAACATCTTATCCTTTGCTCCTGGTTAATATGCTAATGATCTAATTACATATTTAAGGCCAGGATTTATTTTATTTTCAGTTTTACAAACCCTCCGCTCAAGGTTTTGAATTTTCTGAAAAAAAATAAAACAATTTTTTGTTTAATTTGAGTCGGGATCAAGATTTTAAATTTACGAACTCGCACTTCCGGTTTTACGACGAAACGGCGGGTAATTTATATAAATAAAGCTAGATCTGAGAAGATAGCTTGGTTTAGTGTAAAATTCATCGATGATAGTGCCATTCAAAACGTTTCACCCGTTCAAAGGACAAATAAAATGCTGACAACTTTGTTGCACAATGACAATGCTGGTGAGATAATAATGTATTCGTTTCAAAAGTAACTGTAAATTATTTTCCTCCCCCAGGTTTTAAACTGCTCGTGGTAGCTATTGCATATTGCCAGGGACAAATATATACAAATATATACAAATATATACAGGCATGTAGTATCATTTGTATCAGGCAGAAAAATTATTTTAAACTTAATTGAAAAAAATGTTGACCTTACTCCCCAATACTCCCTGTCTGTTTTATGATAGGAATTATAATTTTAGGCATCAAGTAAATTTTAGAACAATGTATACACATTTACCTAACACATATTTAAAAATGAAGATATATTGAAAGACTTAAATAATTATTTAATATAACTTATTTTTTAAAATATATTTTGATCAACATCACAAAATTTATATAACTGGCCCAAACTGGCAGATGATGAAATAAGCAATTAAATGTTCTACTTTCCTATTTGTAAGCATTTTGTGTCCTGTGGTAAGGAGCCTATTAGGATAGCATAAAAAAGAATGTGCAAATGTTAATAATTGATTTATCAAAAAAAATATATATATATATATTTCCTTCTCCTTCGGGACTTTTTTATTCTCATGATCATAACTAAACCTAAACATAAAAAAATGCTGGCCTTGTAATGAAGAAAGGGGCTCTTTCAAAATAGATAATTTTAGGGCCGCTGGGTCAGGGGTACCGGGGGGGGGGGTACTTTGACTAAAAATAAATTAATGCTTTGAAATCTGCCCTTTGATAAGCAATGGTGCCTCTTTCAAAATTTTTGAATTTCATGGCTTTTGGATTAAAACACGAACTAAATACAATCGCTGGAAAGTTGTTACATGATACTCAGGTGACCTATAAGGCCCGTGGGCCTCTTGTTTTATTTTATGCCCTTTTCATACTTTTGTAGTTATTTATGGATGCGATTGATTTTAAAAAGTATTGTCAAAAAATTAACTTGCCATGCTTGAAGATAACTGAAATCCTGCACTGATCAAAATGTACATATATACACAGGATGATTTATTTCTATTACTCTTGAAAAGGGAAAAAATTGAAACCGAAATATAAGTATAGATAGAGGGGCTTGCTCCCGGCATGTAATAATTATTTATTTAAAATCATATGCCATAATAAGAAAACGCGTAGTTTTATTTATCAATAAATAATTATTACACGCCGGGATCAAGCCCCTGGGGTATAGAGATACTGATAAATCCCGTAAAACAACCTCCAAGTTCAAATAATGTTCAAACTCTGAGGCGGGGTCAATATTCAACAGGTCAATTTTCAACTTGTTGAGGTCATCAGGGATAAGAAAAAAAAATATCAAGCTGTTGTAAAATGACTCCGGGTATAAATTCAACGACTTTTGGTCTCAATTTCCAACGGAGAAAAAACACCCCTGGGTCAATATTCAACGTTGAAATATGACCCCGGTTCAATTTTTAACTCGGGTCAATATTCACCGTTACACCGGCCAAATTGGACAGAAAAAGAACAAATTGTCTTGCTTGAGGCGGTCCGTCAACGAGAGGACCGCCTCTTTGGGAAGATGAAGGGGCCGGAGGGTGTCAAAAACGTAAAAATCAAAGAGGGGGCTTGGGTGGAGGTCGCAGAGGCGGTGAATGCGTAAGTATCAGCATTTCTGTATGTATAACAATCGTGTACGTGTATATTCATAATCAATAGATCTATATCACCCGATGTTTCTTATACGACTCGTGATAAAGAACACGAAGTTATCCCTCTTACAGTTTGCTAAATATTAGAAATAGTCTACCTATCCACTCAGATAATTACGTTAGCTGGTATGAGATTTTTTTTTCAATTTGTGGCCACGAAATAAAAATCGTGGGAACGAAATAAAAATTCGTGGAAACGAAATAAAATTCGTGGGATTATCAATTACATGTATTTTTTCTGATTATTCTGTAATGCATATTTGGTTTTGAATGCAGCTTTTAAGTATAGCCTCAAGGGTACAAGTTTATAATTCACCTTTGCCGACATAAAGATTCTACCATCTCTGACAGATTTGGTTTCTAGCTAGTTTTGATATATTATATTCTCCCTCACTTCGTTCGTCAAAATATTATACAATTAGTCTAGTCCGAATTTGAATGAATAAGACATTGAACGCGAAGGTTACGTGACGTCAGACAAGATGGATGCCATTTTTTTCCCTCTCTTTAAAATCTGACGTTTTTCCATAAAAATCGGGTTTAAAGAACCATAAGTTTCACGGGAAGAGTTTTTGTAAGTCACCTATGCTAACTACCTTCCATGTGAAGACGAAGAGTGCTAAAAGACAAAATGGGAAGTAGTTATAAACAATCAGCTGATTGCGGTAAACAAACGGATTGCGGTAGGAGATCAAATACCTATACTACTCTACATGTTTACTCTCTTATCAAGACCATCACATATCAATGTACCG